>NC_065597.1:1876200-1884822 GCF_024542745.1 Macaca thibetana thibetana
CAAAAAAAAGCAGGGGTTGCAATACTAGTCTCTGATAAAACAGACTTTAAACCATCAAAGATCAAAAGAGACAAAGAAGGCCATTACATAATGGTAAAGGGATCAATTCAACAGGAAGAGCTAACTATCCTAAATATATATGCACCCAATACAGGAGCACCCAGATTCATAAAGCAAGTCCTTAGAGACTTACAAAGAGACTTAGACTCCCATACAATAATAATGGGAGACTTCAACACTCCACTGTCAACATTAGACAGATCAACGAGACAGAAAGTTAACAAGGATATCCAGGAATTGAACTCATCTCTGCAGCAAGCAGACCTAATAGACATCTATAGAACTCTCCACCCCAAATCAACAGAATATACATTCTTCTCAGCACCACATCGTACTTACTCCAAAATCGACCACGTAATTGGAAGTAAAGCACTCCTCAGCAAATGTACAAGAACAGAAATTATAACAAACTGTCTCTCAGACCACAGTGCAATCAAACTAGAACTCAGGACTAAGAAACTCAATCAAAACCGCTCAACTACATGGAAACTGAACAACCTGCTCCTGAATGACTACTGGGTACATAACGAAATGAAGGCAGAAATAAAGATGTTCTTTGAAACCAATGAGAACAAAGATACAACATACCAGAATCTCTGGGACACATTTAAAGCAGTGTGTAGAGGGAAATTTATAGCACTAAATGCCCACAAGAGAAAGCAGGAAAGATCTAAAATTGACACTCTAACATCACAATTAAAAGAATTAGAGAAGCAAGAGCAAACACATTCGAAAGCTAGCAGAAGGCTAGAAATAACTAAGATCAGAGCAGAACTGAAGGAGATAGAGACACAAAAAACTCTCCAAAAAATCAATGAATCCAGGAGTTGGTTTTTTGAAAAGATCAACAAAATTGACAGACCACTAGCAAGACTAATAAAGAAGAAAAGAGAGAAGAATCAAATTGACGCAATTAAAAATGATAAAGGGGATATCACCACTGACCCCACAGAAATACAAACTACCATCAGAGAATACTATAAACACCTCTACGCAAATAAACTGGAAAATCTACAAGAAATGGATAATTTCCTGGACACTTACACTCTTCCAAGACTAAACCAGGAAGAAGTTGAATCCCTGAATAGACCAATAGCAGGCTCTGAAATTGAGGCAATAATTAATAGCCTACCAACCAAAAAAAGTCCAGGACCAGATGGATTCACAGCTGAATTCTACCAGAGGTACAAGGAGGAGTTGGTACCATTCCTTCTGAAACTATTCCAATCAATAGAAAAAGAGGGAATCCTCCCTAACTCATTTTAAGAGGCCAACATCATCCTGATACCAAAGCCTGGCAGAGACACAACAAAAAAAGAGAATTTTAGACCAATATCCCTGATGAACATCGATGCAAAAATCCTCAATAAAATACTGGCAAACCAGATTCAGCAACACATCAAAAAGTTTATCCACCATGATCAAGTGGGCTTCATCCCTGGGATGCAAGGCTGGTTCAACATTCGCAAATCAATAAACATAATCCAGCATATAAAAAGAACCAAAGACAAGAACCACATGATTATCTCAATAGATGCAGAAAAGGCTTTTGACAAAATTCAACAGCCCTTCATGCTAAAAACGCTCAATAAATTCGGTATTGATGGAACGTACCTCAAAATAGTAACAGCTATTTATGACAAACCCACAGCCAATATCATACTGAATGGGCAAAAACTGGAAAAATTCCCTTTGAAAACTGGCACAAGACAGGGATGCCCTCTCTCACCACTCCTATTCAACATAGTGTTGGAAGTTCTGGCTAGGGCAATTAGGCAAGAGAAAGAAATCAAGGGTATTCAGTTAGGAAAAGAAGAAGTCAAACTGTCCCTGTTTGCAGATGACATGACTGTATATTAAGAAAACCCCATTGTCTCAGCCCAAAATCTCCTTAAGCTGATAAGCAAGTTCAGCAAAATCTCAGGATACAAAATTAATGTGCAAAAATCACAAGCATTCTTATACACCAGTAACAGACAAACAGAGAGCCAAATCAGGAATGAACTTCCATTCACAATTGCTTCAAAGAGAATCAAATACCTAGGAATCCAACTGACAAGGGATGTAAAGGACCTCTTCAAGGAGAACTACAAACCACTGCTCAGTGAAATAAAAGAGGACACAAACAAATGGAAGAACATACCATGCTCATGGATAGGAAGAATCATTATCGTGAAAATGGGCATACTGCCCAAGGTAATTTATAGATTCAATGCCATCCCCATCAAGCTACCAATGAGTTTCTTCACAGAATTGGAAAAAACTGCTTTAAAGTTCATATGGAACCAAAAAAGAGTCCGCATCTCCAAGACAATCCTAAGTCAAAAGAACAAAGCTGGAGGCATCACGCTACCTGACTTCAAACTATACTACAAGGCTACAGTAACCAAAACAGCATGGTACTGGTACCAAAACAGAGATATAGACCAATGGAACAGAACAGAGTCCTCAGAAATAATACCACACATCTACAGCCATATGATCTTTGACAAACCTGAGAGAAACAAGAAATGGGAAAAGGATTCCCTATTTAATAAAAGGTGCTGGGAAAATTGGCTAGCCATAAGTAGAAAGCTGAAACTGGATGCTTTCCTTACTCCTTATACGAAAATTAATTCAAGATGGATTAGAGACTTAAATGTTAGACATAATACCATAAAAATCCTAGAGGAAAACCTAGGTAGTACCATTCAGGACATAGGCATGGGCAAAGACTTCATGTCTAAAACACCAAAAGCAACGGCAGCAAAAGCCAAAATTGACAAATGGGATCTCATTAAATTAAAGAGCTTCTGCACAGCAAAAGAAACTACCATCAGAGTGAACAGGCAACCTACAGAATGAGAGAAAATTTTTGCAATCTACTAATCTGACAAAGGGCTAATATCCAGAACCTACAAAGAACTCAAACAAATTTACAAGAAAAAAACAAACAACCCCATCAAAAAGTGGGCAAAGGATATGAACAGACATTTCTCAAAAGAAGACATTCATACAGCCAACAGACACATGAAAAAATGCTCATCATCACTGGCCATCAGAGAAATGCAAATCAAAACCACAATGAGATACCATCTCACACCAGTTAGAATGGCGATCATTAAAAAGTCAGGAAACAACAGGTGCTGGAGAGGATGTGGAGAAATAGGAACACTTTTACACTGTTGGTGGGATTGTAAACTAGTTCAACCATTATGGAAAACAGTATGGCGATTCCTCAAGGATCTAGAACTAGATGTACCATATGACCCAGCCATCCTATTACTGGGGATATACCCAAAGGATTATAAATCATGCTGCTATAAAGTCACATGCACACGTATGTTCATTGCTGCACTATTCACAATAGCAAAGACTTGGAATCAACCCAAATGTCCCTCAGTGACAGATTGGATTAAGAAAATGTGGCACATATACACCATGGAATACTATGCAGCCATCAAAAAGGATGAGTTTGCGTCCTTTGTAGGGACATGGATGCAGCTGGAAACCATCATTCTTAGCAAACTATCACAAGAACAGAAAACCAAACACCGCATGTTCTCACTCATAGGTGGGAACTGAACAATGAGATCACTTGGACTCAGGAAGGGGAACATCACACACAGGGGCCTATCATGGGGAGGGGGGAGGGGGGAGGGATTGCATTGGGAGTTATACCTGATGTAAATGATGAGTTGATGGGTGCAGCACACCAACATGGCACAAGTATACATATGTAAGAAACCTGCACGTTGTGCACATGTACCCTACAACTTAAAGTACAATAATAATAAATAAATTTAAAAAAAGATATTTCTGTATTCACCATAAACCTTAAAGCACCCCCCAGTTATCCCTTAGCTGAATAACCTAAAACAATGTTAGAATACTGCTCATTGAAAACAATAGCTTAACTGTGTGAGTGAAATTCATGTGACCTAGAGCCGTTTCACAGAAAGTTTACTTCCAGTTTTTATCGGAGGTTATTTTTTTTCAGCACATTCTTAACAACGTTCAAAAATGTCCTTTCTCAGATTTCACAGAAAGAATGATTTCATACTGCTCAATCCAAAGAATGATTTAACTGTATGAGATGAATACACACATCACAAAGCAGTTGCTGTGAAATTTTCTCTCCAGTTTTCATTGGAACACGTTTCCTTTCTCACTACAAGCCTCCGGGTGCCAGTAAATATCCCTTCACGGATTCCTTAAAGACAGAGTTTACAAACTGGGCAATGTACCGTAAGCTTTAACTCTCTGAAATGAATGCACACGTCAGAGAGCAGTTTCCTGGAACGCTTCTTTCTGGGTTTGATTTGAGGATATATCACTTTTCGTCATAGTCTTCAACGTGTTACAAAAGATCACTTTTTCAATTTTACAGAAACAGTGTTCAAACACTGCCTTATGAGAAAAGAGGTATAACTCCGTGAGTGGAACGCACACATCACAAAGCAGTTTCTCATAAAGCTTCTCTCCAGTTTTCATCTGAAGATATTTCCTATTTCCCCACATTCCTGAATGTGCTCCTGAACATCCCTTGGCGAATCCGTCCTTGATGCAGTTTCAAAACTGCGTAATAGAAAGCTTTATCTATGTGAGATGAATAGATATATCTATCCCAAAGCAGTTTCACTGAAAGCTTCTCTCCAGTTTTTGTCTGCGGATATTTCCTTTTTCACCATAGCCATCCATATACTACTGAATGTCCTCTGGTAACATTTTCTCCAAAGGGGATTCCTCAATCCACTAAGAGAAGAAAGGTATAAATTTGTGAGTCGAATGCACACGTCACAAAACTGCTCCTGAGAAATCTTCTCTTCAGTATCTATCTGAAGATATTTCCGTTTTCACCATAAGCCTCAAAGCACTACTGAGTATCCCTTAGCTGAAATATCTGAAACAGTGTTAGAATACTCCTCAATTTAAACAGACTTAAATGTGTCAGTGGACTTCACGTGACCTAGAGTAGTTTCACAGAAAGTTTCCTTCTGGTTTTTATCAGAGGGTTTTCCTTTTTCAGCATATTCTTAAGCACATTCCCAAATATCCTTTCTCAAGTTCCACAGAAACAGATATTTCAAACTGCTCAATTCAAAGAATGATTTAAAACTATGAGATGAATACACACATCATAAAGCAGTTGCTCAAGCTTCTCTCCAGTTTTCATCAGAAGACGTTTCGTTTATCACCAGAAGCCACTGGGAGCCAGTTAATATCACTTCACAGATTGAAACTCCTCAATGTCAGAGTTTCCAAACTGGGCAACGTAGTGTAAGCTTTACATCTCTGAAATGAATGCACACATCAGAGATTAGTTTCATGGAACACTTCTTTCAGGGTTTTATTTCTGGATATTTCACTTTTCACCATAGTCTTCAAAGCGCTGCAAAATATCATTTTTTTTTGTTTTACAGGAACATTGTTCAAACACTGCCTTATGAGAAAGGAGTTGTAACACCCTGAGTGGAATGTACACATCACAAAGCAGGTTCTCAGAAAGGTTCTCTCCCGTTTTTCTCTGGAAACATTTCCTATTTCCTCAAAGGATGGAATGTGTGCCCGATTGTCTCTTCGTGAATCCGTCGATTATGCAATTTCAAAACTGCGTAATAGAAAGAAAGTTTTATCTATGTGAGATGAATAGACATATCTACGACAAAGCAGTTTCACAGAAAGCTTCTTTCCTGTTTTTGTCTGAGGATACTTCCTTTTGCACCATAGCCATCCAGACACTACCGAATGTCCACTGGTAACATTTTCTCCAAACGGGATTCCCCAATCTACTAAGAGAAGAAAGGTATAAATTTGTGAGTGGAATGCACATGTC
Source organism: Macaca thibetana thibetana (assembly GCF_024542745.1). Lineage (NCBI taxonomy): Eukaryota > Metazoa > Chordata > Mammalia > Primates > Cercopithecidae > Macaca > Macaca thibetana. The sequence continues at coordinate 1,882,076 of NC_065597.1, forward strand.
ACAAAGCAGCTCCTCAGAAACCTTCTCTCCAATATCTATCTGAAAATATTTCCGTTTTCATCGTATGCCTCAAAGCGCTCTCGAGTATCCCATAGCTCACTAACGTAAAACAGTGTTAGAATACTGCTCAATGAAAACAGAAGCTTACCTGTGTGAATGGACTTCACGTGACCCAGAGCAGTTTCACAGAAAGATTCCTTCTGGTTTTTATCGGAGTGTATTTCTTTTTCAGTATATTCTTAAGCACATTCCCAAATATCCTTTCTCAGGTTCCACAGAAACAGTGATTTCAAATTGTTCAATCCAAAGAATGATTTAACTCTATGAGATGAATACAAACATCACAAAACAGGTGCTCCAAAATCTTCTGTCCAGTTTTCATCGGAAGACCTTTCTTTTCTCAAAACAAGCCTCCAGGCGCCACTTAATATCCTGTCACATATTCCTCAAGACAGAGTTTACAAGCTGGGCAATGTAGTGTAAAATTTAGCTCTCTGAAATGAATGCACACGTCAGAGAGCAGTTTCTTGGAACACTACTCTCTAGGTTTTATTTCAGGATATTTCAATTTTTACCATAGTGTACAATGCACTGGAAAGTATCACTTTTTCAGTTTTACTGGAACAGTGTTCAAACACTGCCTTTTGAGAAAAGAGGTATAGCTTCCTGAGTGAAATGCACACATCACAAAGCAGTTTCTCAGAAAGCTTCTCTCCAGTTTTTATCTGCAGATATTTCCTATTTCCCCACAGGCCTGAAGGTGCTCCCGAATGTCCCTTCGTGAATCCGTCCATGACGCAGTTTCAAAATGCATAATGGAAAGAATGTTTTATCTATGTGAGATGAATGGACATATCTATCACAACGCAATTTAACAGAAAGCTTCTTACCAGTTTTTGTCTGAGGATATTTCCTTTTTCACCGTAGCTTTCCATGTACTCCCGAATGTCCCCTGGTAGCTTTTTCTCCAAATGAGATTCCCCAATCCTCTATGAGAAGAAAAGTATAACTCTGTGAGTGGAATGCACATGTTACAAAGCAGTTCCTTGGAAATCTTCTCTCCAGTATCTATCTGAAGATATTTCCGCTTTCACCAAACCCTCAAAGCACTCCTGAGTATCCCTTAACTGACTGACCTAAAACAGTGTTAGAATGCTGCTCAATGAAAACGGAAGCTTAACTGTGCGAGTGGATTTTACGTGACCTAGAACAGTTTCAGAGGAGGTTTCCTTCTAGTTTTATCAGAGGATATTTCTTTTTCAGCATATCTGTAAGAGCGCTCCCTAATGTCCTTTCTCAGTTTCCACAGAAACAGTGATTTCAAACTACTCAATCTAAAGAATGATTTAACTCTATGTGAGGAATACACACATCACAAAGCAGTTGCTTCGAAAGCTTCTCTCCAGTTTGCATCCGAAGAGGTTTCCTTTCTCACCACAAACCTCCGTGCGCCACTTAATATCCCTTCATAGATTCCTCAAAGACAGAGTTTCAGAACTGGGCAACGTGGTGTAAGCTTTAACTCTCTGAAATGAAGTCAAACGTCAGAGGGCAGTTTCATGGAATGCTTCTTTCTGAGTTTTATTTCAGGATATTTCCCCTTTCATCATAGTCTTCAATTCGCTGCAAAATATCACTTTTTCAGTTTTACAGGAACAGTTTTCAAACATTGCCTTATGAGAAAAGATGTATAACTCCCTAAGTGGAATGCACACATCACAAAGCAATTTCTCAGAAAGCTTCTCTCCAGTGTTTATCTGAGGATATCTCCTATTTCCCAGCAGGCCTGAATGTGTTCCCAAAAGTCCCTTTGCGAATCTGCTCATGAAGCAGTTTTAAAACTGCATAAAAGGAAGAAAGCTTTATCTATGTGAGATTAATAGGGATATATATCCCAAAGCAGTTTCACAGAAAGCTTCTTTCCAGTTTTTGTCTGAGAATATTTCCTTTTTCATCATTGCCATCCATATCCTCCTGAAAGTCCCCTGGATGATTTTTCTCCATATGGGATTCCCCAAAATTCTATGAGAAGAAAAATTTAACTCTGAGTGTGATGCACATGTCACAAAACAGCTCCTCGGATATCTTCTCTGCATTATCTATCTGAAGACATTTCCGTTTTCACCATAAGCCTCAAAGCGCTAAAGAGTATCACTTAGCTGACTAACCTAAGACAGTGTTGGAATACTGCTCAATGATAACAGAAGCTTAAATGTTCGAATGGAATTCACATGACCTAGAGCAAAAGTTTCCTTCTGTTTTTTTTGGGAGGGTATTTCTTTTCAGCATATTCTTAAGAATGTTCCCAAATGTTCTTTCTCAGGTCGCAGAGAAACAGTGATTTCTTAGTGCTCAATCCAGAGAAATATTTAACTCTATGAGATGAATACATACATCACAAAGTGGTTGTTCCAAAAGCTTCTCTCCCGTTTTCATAGGAAGACGTTTCCTTTCCCACCACAAGCCTCTGGGTGCCACTTAATATCCCTTCACAGATCCCTCAAAGACGGAGTTTTCAAACTGGTTAATGTAGTGTAAGCTTTAACTATCTGAAATGAATGCACACATCACAGAACACTTTCTTGGCATGCTTCTTTCTGGGTTTTATTTCAGGATATTCCACTTTTCACCATAGTTTTCAATGCGCTACACAATATCACTTTTTCAGTTTTATGGGAACAGTGTTCAAACACTGCCTTATGAGAAAAGAAGTATAACTCCCTGAGAGTAATGCACACATCACAAAG